>NC_072392.2:0-7500 GCF_028885625.2 Pongo pygmaeus
CCCTAACCCTAACCCTAACCCTAACCCTAACCCTAACCCTAACCCTAACCCTAACCCTAACCCTAACCTAACCCTAACCCTAACCCTAACCCTAACCCTAACCCTAACCCTAACCCTAACCCTAACCCTAACCCTAACCCTAACCCTAACCCTAACCCTAACCCTAACCCTAACCCTAACCCTAACCCTAACCCTAACCCTAACCCTAACCCTAACCCTAACCCTAACCCTAACCCTAACCCTAACCCCTAACCCTAACCCTAACCCTAACCCTAACCCTAACCCTAACCCTAACCCTAACCCTAACCCTAACCCTAACCCTAACCCTAACCCTAACCCTAACCCTAACCCTAACCCTAACCCTAAACCCTAACCCTAACCCTAACCCTAACCCTAACCCTAACCCTAACCCTAACCCTAACCCTAACCCTAACCCTAACCCTAACCCTAACCCTAACCCTAACCCTAACCCTAACCCTAACCCTAACCCTAACCCTAACCCTAACCCTAACCCTAACCCTAACCCTAACCCTAACCCTAACCCTAACCCTAACCCTAACCCTAACCCTAACCCTAACCCTAACCCTAACCCTAACCCTAACCCTAACCCTAACCCTAACCCTAACCCTAACCCTAACCCTAACCCTAACCCTAACCCTAACCCTAACCCTAACCCTAACCCTAACCCTAACCCTAACCCTAACCCTAACCCTAACCCTAACCCTAACCCTAACCCTAACCCTAACCCTAACCCTAACCCTAACCCTAACCCTAACCCTAACCCTAACCCTAACCCTAACCCTAACCCTAACCCTAACCCTAACCCTAACCCTAACCCTAACCCTAACCCTAACCCTAACCCTAACCCTAACCCTAACCCTAACCCTAACCCTAACCCTAACCTAACCCTAACCCTAACCCTAACCCTAACCCTAACCCTAACCCTAACCCTAACCCTAACCCTAACCCTAACCCTAACCCTAACCCTAACCCTAACCCTAACCCTAACCCTAACCCTAACCCTAACCCTAACCCTAACCCTAACCCTAACCCTAACCCTAACCCTAACCCTAACCCTAACCCTAACCCTAACCCTAACCCTAACCCTAACCCTAACCCTAACCCTAACCCTAACCCTAACCCTAACCCTAACCCTAACCCTAACCCTAACCCTAACCCTAACCCTAACCCTAACCCTAACCCTAACCCTAACCCTAACCCTAACCCTAACCCTAACCCTAACCCTAACCCTAACCCTAACCCTAACCCTAACCCTAACCCTAACCCTAACCCTAACCCTAACCCTAACCCTAACCCTAACCCTAACCCTAACCCTAACCCTAACCCTAACCCTAACCCTAACCCTAACCCTAACCCTAACCCTAACCCTAACCCTAACCCTAACCCTAACCCTAACCCTAACCCTAACCCTAACCCTAACCCTAACCCTAACCCTAACCCTAACCCTAACCCTAACCCTAACCCTAACCCTAACCCTAACCCTAACCCTAACCCTAACCCTAACCCTAACCCTAACCCTAACCCTAACCCTAACCCTAACCCTAACCCTAACCCTAACCCTAACCCTAACCCTAACCCTAACCCTAACCCTAACCCTAACCCTAACCCTAACCCTAACCCTAACCCTAACCCTAACCCTAACCCTAACCCTAACCCTAACCCTAACCCTAACCCTAACCCTAACCCTAACCCTAACCCTAACCCTAACCCTAACCCTAACCCTAACCCTAACCCTAACCCTAACCCTAACCCTAACCCTAACCCTAACCCTAACCCTAACCCTAACCCTAACCCTAACCCTAACCCTAACCCTAACCCTAACCCTAACCCTAACCCTAACCCTAACCCTAACCCTAACCCTAACCCTAACCCTAACCCTAACCCTAACCCTAACCCTAACCCTAACCCTAACCCTAACCCTAACCCTAACCCTAACCCTAACCCTAACCCTAACCCTAACCCTAACCCTAACCCTAACCCTAACCCTAACCCTAACCCTAACCCTAACCCTAACCCTAACCCTAACCCTAAACCCTAACCCTAACCCTAACCCTAACCCTAACCCTAACCCTAACCCTAACCCTAACCCTAACCCTAACCCTAACCCTAACCCTAACCCTAACCCTAACCCTAACCCTAACCCTAACCCTAACCCTAACCCTAACCCTAACCCTAACCCTAACCCTAACCCTAACCCTAACCCTAACCCTAACCCTAACCCTAACCCTAACCCTAACCCTAACCCTAACCCTAACCCTAACCCTAACCCTAACCCTAACCCTAACCCTAACCCTAACCCTAACCCTAACCCTAACCCTAACCCTAACCCTAACCCTAACCCTAACCCTAACCCTAACCCTAACCCTAACCCTAACCCTAACCCTAACCCTAACCCTAACCCTAACCCCTAACCCTAACCCTAACCCTAACCCTAACCCTAACCCTAACCCTAACCCTAACCCTAACCCTAACCCTAACCCTAACCCTAACCCTAACCCTAACCCTAACCCTAACCCTAACCCTAACCCTAACCCTAACCCTAACCCTAACCCTAACCCTAACCCTAACCCTAACCCTAACCCTAACCCTAACCCTAACCCTAACCCTAACCCTAACCCTAACCCTAACCCTAACCCTAACCCTAACCCTAACCCTAACCCTAACCCTAACCCTAACCCTAACCCTAACCCTAACCCTAACCCTAACCCTAACCCTAACCCTAACCCTAACCCTAACCCTAACCCTAACCCTAACCTAACCCTAACCCTAACCCTAACCCTAACCCTAACCCTAACCCTAACCCTAACCCTAACCCTAACCCTAACCCTAACCCTAACCCTAACCCTAACCCTAACCCTAACCCTAACCCTAACCCTAACCCTAACCCTAACCCTAACCCTAACCCTAACCCTAACCCTAACCCTAACCCTAACCCTAACCCTAACCCTAACCCTAACCCTAACCCTAACCCTAACCCTAACCCTAACCCTAACCCTAACCCTAACCCTAACCCTAACCCTAACCCTAACCCTAACCCTAACCCTAACCCTAACCCTAACCCTAACCCTAACCCTAACCCTAACCCTAACCCTAACCCTAACCCTAACCCTAACCCTAACCCTAACCCTAACCCCCTAACCCTAACCCTAACCCTAACCCTAACCCTAACCCTAACCCTAACCCTAACCCTAACCCTAACCCTAACCCTAACCCTAACCCTAACCCTAACCCTAACCCTAACCCTAACCCTAACCCTAACCCTAACCCTAACCCTAACCCTAACCCTAACCCTAACCCTAACCCTAACCCTAACCCTAACCCTAACCCTAACCCTAACCCTAACCCTAACCCTAACCCTAACCCTAACCCTAACCCTAACCCTAACCCTAACCCTAACCCTAACCCTAACCCTAACCCTAACCCTAACCCTAACCCTAACCCTAACCCTAACCCTAACCCTAACCCTAACCCTAACCCTAACCCTAACCCTAACCCTAACCCTAACCCTAACCCTAACCCTAACCCTAACCCTAACCCTAACCCTAACCCTAACCCTAACCCTAACCCTAACCCTAACCCTAACCCTAACCCTAACCCTAACCCTAACCCTAACCCTAACCCTAACCCTAACCCTAACCCTAACCCTAACCCTAACCCTAACCCTAACCCTAACCCTAACCCTAACCCTAACCCTAACCCTAACCCTAACCCTAACCCTAACCCTAACCCTAACCCTAACCCTAACCCTAACCCTAACCCTAACCCTAACCCTAACCCTAACCCTAACCCTAACCCTAACCCTAACCCTAACCCTAACCCTAACCCTAACCCTAACCCTAACCCTAACCCTAACCCTAACCCTAACCCTAACCCTAACCCTAACCCTAACCCTAACCCTAACCCTAACCCTAACCCTAACCCTAACCCTAACCCTAACCCTAACCCTAACCCTAACCCTAACCCTAACCCTAACCCTAACCCTAACCCTAACCCTAACCCTAACCCTAACCCTAACCCTAACCCTAACCCTAACCCTAACCCTAACCCTAACCCTAACCCTAACCCTAACCCTAACCCTAACCCTAACCCTAACCCTAACCCTAACCCTAACCCTAACCCTAACCCTAACCCTAACCCTAACCCTAACCCTAACCCTAACCCTAACCCTAACCCTAACCCTAACCCTAACCCTAACCCTAACCCTAACCCTAACCTAACCCTAACCCTAACCCTAACCCTAACCCTAACCCTAACCCTAACCCTAACCCTAACCCTAACCCTAACCCTAACCCTAACCCTAACCCTAACCCTAACCCTAACCCTAACCCTAACCCTAACCCTAACCCTAACCCTAACCCTAACCCTAACCCTAACCCTAACCCTAACCCTAACCCTAACCCTAACCCTAACCCTAACCCTAACCCTAACCCTAACCCTAACCCTAACCCTAACCCTAACCCTAACCCTAACCCTAACCCTAACCCTAACCCTAACCCTAACCCTAACCCTAACCCTAACCCTAACCCTAACCCTAACCCTAACCCTAACCCTAACCCTAACCCTAACCCTAACCCTAACCCTAACCCTAACCCTAACCCTAACCCTAACCCTAACCCTAACCCTAACCCTAACCCTAACCCTAACCCTAACCCTAACCCTAACCCTAACCCTAACCCTAACCCTAACCCTAACCCTAACCCTAACCCTAACCCTAACCCTAACCCTAACCCTAACCCTAACCCTAACCCTAACCCTAACCCTAACCCTAACCCTAACCCTAACCCTAACCCTAACCCTAACCCTAACCCTAACCCTAACCCTAACCCTAACCCTAACCCTAACCCTAACCCTAACCCTAACCCTAACCCTAACCCTAACCCTAACCCTAACCCTAACCCTAACCCTAACCCTAACCCTAACCCTAACCCTAACCCTAACCCTAACCCTAACCCTAACCCTAACCCTAACCCTAACCCTAACCCTAACCCTAACCCTAACCCTAACCCTAACCCTAACCCTAACCCTAACCCTAACCCTAACCCTAACCCTAACCCTAACCCTAACCCTAACCCTAACCCTAACCCTAACCCTAACCCTAACCCTAACCCTAACCCTAACCCTAACCCTAACCCTAACCCTAACCCTAACCCTAACCCTAACCCTAACCCTAACCCTAACCCTAACCCTAACCCTAACCCTAACCCTAACCCTAACCCTAACCCTAACCCTAACCCTAACCCTAACCCTAACCCTAACCCTAACCCTAACCCTAACCCTAACCCTAACCCTAACCCTAACCCTAACCCTAACCCTAACCCTAACCCTAACCCTAACCCTAACCCTAACCCTAACCCTAACCCTAACCCTAACCCTAACCCTAACCCTAACCCTAACCCTAACCCTAACCCTAACCCTAACCCTAACCCTAACCCTAACCCTAACCCTAACCCTAACCCTAACCCTAACCCTAACCCTAACCCTAACCCTAACCCTAACCCTAACCCTAACCCTAACCCTAACCCTAACCCTAACCCTAACCCTAACCCTAACCCTAACCCTAACCCTAACCCTAACCCTAACCCTAACCCTAACCCTAACCCTAACCCTAACCCTAACCCTAACCCTAACCCTAACCCTAACCCTAACCCTAACCCTAACCCTAACCCTAACCCTAACCCTAACCCTAACCCTAACCCTAACCCTAACCCTAACCCTAACCCTAACCCTAACCCTAACCCTAACCCTAACCCTAACCCTAACCCTAACCCTAACCCTAACCCTAACCCTAACCCTAACCCTAACCCTAACCCTAACCCTAACCCTAACCCTAACCCTAACCCTAACCCTAACCCTAACCCTAACCCTAACCCTAACCCTAACCCTAACCCTAACCCTAACCCTAACCCTAACCCTAACCCTAACCCTAACCCTAACCCTAACCCTAACCCTAACCCTAACCCTAACCCTAACCCTAACCCTAACCCTAACCCTAACCCTAACCCTAACCCTAACCCTAACCCTAACCCTAACCCTAACCCTAACCCTAACCCTAACCCTAACCCTAACCCTAACCCTAACCCTAACCCTAACCCTAACCCTAACCCTAACCCTAACCCTAACCCTAACCCTAACCCTAACCCTAACCCTAACCCTAACCCTAACCCTAACCCTAACCCTAACCCTAACCCTAACCCTAACCCTAACCCTAACCCTAACCCTAACCCTAACCCTAACCCTAACCCTAACCCTAACCCTAACCCTAACCCTAACCCTAACCCTAACCCTAACCCTAACCCTAACCCTAACCCTAACCCTAACCCTAACCCTAACCCTAACCCTAACCCTAACCCTAACCCTAACCCTAACCCTAACCCTAACCCTAACCCTAACCCTAACCCTAACCCTAACCCTAACCCTAACCCTAACCCTAACCCTAACCCTAACCCTAACCCTAACCCTAACCCTAACCCTAACCCTAACCCTAACCCTAACCCTAACCCTAACCCTAACCCTAACCCTAACCCTAACCCTAACCCTAACCCTAACCCTAACCCTAACCCTAACCCTAACCCTAACCCTAACCCTAACCCTAACCCTAACCCTAACCCTAACCCTAACCCTAACCCTAACCCTAACCCTAACCCTAACCCTAACCCTAACCCTAACCCTAACCCTAACCCTAACCCTAACCCTAACCCTAACCCTAACCCTAACCCTAACCCTAACCCTAACCCTAACCCTAACCCTAACCCTAACCCTAACCCTAACCCTAACCCTAACCCTAACCCTAACCCTAACCCTAACCCTAACCCTAACCCTAACCCTAACCCTAACCCTAACCCTAACCCTAACCCTAACCCTAACCCTAACCCTAACCCTAACCCTAACCCTAACCCTAACCCTAACCCTAACCCTAACCCTAACCCTAACCCTAACCCTAACCCTAACCCTAACCCTAACCCTAACCCTAACCCTAACCCTAACCCTAACCCTAACCCTAACCCTAACCCTAACCCTAACCCTAACCCTAACCCTAACCCTAACCCTAACCCTAACCCTAACCCTAACCCTAACCCTAACCCTAACCCTAACCCTAACCCTAACCCTAACCCTAACCCTAACCCTAACCCTAACCCTAACCCTAACCCTAACCCTAACCCTAACCCTAACCCTAACCCTAACCCTAACCCTAACCCTAACCCTAACCCTAACCCTAACCCTAACCCTAACCCTAACCCTAACCCTAACCCTAACCCTAACCCTAACCCTAACCCTAACCCTAACCCTAACCCTAACCCTAACCCTAACCCTAACCCTAACCCTAACCCTAACCCTAACCCTAACCCTAACCCTAACCCTAACCCTAACCCTAACCCTAACCCTAACCCTAACCCTAACCCTAACCCTAACCCTAACCCTAACCCTAACCCTAACCCTAACCCTAACCCTAACCCTAACCCTAACCCTAACCCTAACCCT